>NC_057857.1:0-7527 GCF_015237465.2 Chelonia mydas
GGAAATGGCCACAGCTTCTGGGAATCCCTGTCTGGCTCTGGACACCACAAGGAAGCATTTGGCTCCTGGCACACAAGGCAACTTAAAAGCTGAGTGCCTGGACAGGGGCTTGAATCCTGGACCCTCAGTTTAAGAGCCTGATGCTCTACCACCTGAGCTATCCAGGCTTGCTGACAGGGTCGATCGCTTTCACCACAAGAAGTAAGCCAGCAGGCAAAAGAGAGGCAAAAAAAAGTCCCAGGAACCCCTCCTCTTTTTCTCCGCAGCCACTGCCTTTCAGCAGGATTCCTCATCCTCCTCCCTCCTGTGCCTCAGTGCGACTAAATCTCTGTACCTAGACAGCCGGCCCATCCGCTGCATCCCAATCCCCAGGCCTAAGCCTCCTGCCCAAGTCCTGCACCTGGCTCCATAGAATTAAGTCTCACATCTCGCTGGGAACTTACTGACGGGAGCCTTAAATATCTGCACATGGCCCGGGTGCCTGTTAAGTACCGAGACCTGTGGTGGTGCATCGTTCATGGGAAACTGTCCGTCCATGCCAACGTGCAGGCTGGCATGTGCAGAGCAAAGGTTGCCCCCGGGCGCTGTGTCAGTTTCTGGCACCACTTGAAACTATCGACCACTTTCTGGTGGCTTGTATTTTTACCCGGCAGGTGTGGGGACTTCTGGCTACATGATGGCAGATGCCAGACTTGGTTGGACAGGATTATTTACAGCTCGCCTCAGGCTTGTTCCTGGATCAAGGAGGGCAAGCCACAGGGCGCCAGCAGAACCAGCTGCAGCAAGGGCACGCTCAGCAGGGGCCGCCGTCTAGAGGGCAGGTGTCATGGGACACACTGCGCCTGATCGATGCCATAGCAATGTACCACCTTTGGCAGAGCCGCTGTCAGGAGCATCTTCAGCGATGAAGGCAGTTCCCTGCAGCAATGGCTAACGGGTTTATGTGGCTGTTAACTGGCTGGCTGTGGGTGGAAAAAAAAGTGAGTGACTAGCAAAGTGGAGGCGGTGTGGACTGGGCTCTGGGACCAGGACGAGCCTTGATTCCCTCCTGCTGGTCTTTCTCTCTAGGCAGGACGGGGCTTTCCAGCAGCAACTGGGAGCAGTTGAGTTTCATGTTCAGGCCCGGTATCAGTTCCTCGGGTTTCTGCTAAGCACCCAGGACCCTTAGGGGGTGCTCAGTGCACAGGACTGGCCCGGAAACCCTGTATTACTCGCGACTGCATTATTCCTTTTTTGGTATTTCCAATGGCTTTGTGTCGGTGATTTCATTTTACTTTGTATAACGGTGTTTTCTGCTGGATCCGGTATTTTAATTAACAAAAAAGACAAAAGACACAGGCTCTCCTGTCACAGGAATTACAGCCGAGGCAACGCATTTGCCTTTTCATCAGCTCCAGGCTGGTGATTTGATTCTTTCCAACTTTCCTCTGAAAAGAAGCTTTTCCTTAACAAGCAATTTCTTGGATTGCTGACACAGGTCTCTTCCGTTTCCTAGAAAGACATTGCAAACTCTGAGCAGAGGAGACAAAAGATAGGCAGTAAGGCACCACTGGGAGTTGAACCCAGGATCTCCTGTTTACTAGACAGGCGTTAGCCAGCTTAGCCATGGTGTCTGCCACTGGAAGTATTAGGCAACTGCTCCACTTGATGCTCCAAGACAACACATCCAAATTCCAAATAGTTTTCTGCAAGGCCTCCCCGATGTCAAGCTGCCTGGCTCTCTGCACACAGAAAGCCACATCTGAGGGGAGAGAGGGTTTCTAAGGCACTCTTTTCCTGCTAGCAGCTGTGGTCGCAGCAACCTCGGCTTGACTCTGAGTGACAGTAACCTTTTCATCAGCTCCAGACTTGTCATTTGCCGCATTCCAAGAATTAGCCACAAGGAAGCCTCTCTCTGTCTTGAACAAGCATTTAAAGGATTGCCCAGGAAGGTCTTTTCTGGTTAGAAGAAAGAGATACCAAAAAGGGAGCCCGACAGATACAGTCGTATCAGCAAGGAAAGTCTGACAGGTCAAGCCAGGAGCTCCTGGTTCCTAGAAAGGCTCTTCAGCGAGCTCTTCTGAAAGGCCTTTCAAGAGCCACTGCCGATGCTCACTGAGAAAGAGATGCCGAACCAGAGTTCTCCACTGCCTCCAGACATGCAGCTATTAGGAGCTCTGGGCACAGAGAGGCCCCTGCTAGCGGAAAAAGGCTTTGGCAGAATGTGACGCTCTGGACCTCAAAGTAGCACCCTGGACCCCCATATTCACAGCTGTGCTATGATTATGATATGCTTTGAACAAAGCATGCCCTGTTAGATATGGTTTAAAAAGTCTGGTCCATTGAACATCACTATCCTGTTGGATTGCATGTGCTATCATTGTATGTGATACAATGTATGTAAACACCCATTTTTTCATGGTTTGTATGTATAAGAACATTTTCTGTATTTTCCACAGTATGCATCCGATGAAGTGAGCTGTAGCTCACGAAAGCTAGCTCAAATAAATTGGTTAGTCTCTAAGGTGCCACAAGTCCTCCTTTTTTTTTTTTTTTTTACTGTATGTGAAGTTATCATGTATTGCTATCTGTTCATTCCTGAAATATGGGGTAAGTGGGAAAGGCCAGCAGCTAGCTTTTCAGTATCAACAAAGGAGCAGCCGACATCAGGACCAACAAGACGTGTGTTGGTGGCCCATCAAGAAGAATCCACTCTCCCAGAGACTTCTCAGCGAGGGCACGGTACACAATGGGGGCTACCTAACCCCCATGTCCCAGCAAGGGTCTTTCTAGCATCTGAAGAGAAAATATAAATGAGGGTTGATGACACCACCAAATGGCCTCTCATCTCTGGTAACGAGCTGGTTATCCTGATCCCAAAGGACCAAGCCCCAAACCCAGGTCAATATACAAATCAGATCATACCCACAAATCACGCTGTTGCCAATCCTTTAGAATCTAAAATCTAAAGGTTTATTCATAAAAGGAAAAAGATACAGGTGAGAGCTAGAAGTGGTTACATGGAATCAATTACAAACAGTAATGGCAGAGTTCTTTGTTCAGGTTTGCAGCAGTGATAGAATAAATTGCAGGTTCAAATCAAGTCTCTGGAGAACATCCCCAGCTGGGATGTGTAGGGCTCCCGTTTGTAGCAAAGTCCCTCCAGAGGCAGGGAGCAGGATTGAAGACAAGATGGAGATGAGGCATCAGCCTTTTATATTCTTTTACAGGTGTAAGATCCCCGCTTTGTTCTCACTGTGGAAAATTACAGCAAAATGGAGTTTGGCGTCACATGGGCAAGTCCCTGCATACTTTGCTGAGTCACAGGCTGTATTTGCCTTCTCTCAATGGGTCAATTGTGTAGCTGATGGTCCTTAATAGGCCATCCAGCAGCCTAGGCACAGCTGACATCAACTTGTCTGGGTGTCACCCAGAAGCATAGCACAACAGTTTGAAATACAGACAGTACAGAGCAATATTGATAACTTCAACTACAAAAATGATACACATATACAGATAGCATAATTATAACCAGCAAACCATAACCTTGTCTTAGACACCTTATTTGACCCACAAGATTTGGTGCCACTACAGGACTTTGGTTGCAACAATGATCTATACAATCCCAGTTCATGTCAATAACGTCACACCTCCCCCATCTCAATACCTGGAAGATCAACCAGAAGAGAAAGACATTGAACTGGGGAGATTGGTCTGAGGCTGAGAGGGAATTCAGCTTGTGTAAGAACTCAAAACTGCCTGGAATATCCAGTGGGGTGATAAAAGTTATTTGATTTAATTCTTGCTTAGTCTGTTCAAGTTAGAATTTAGACTTTGATCCCATTTTTATTTGTTATGTAACCAACTTTGACCTCTGTGTCTAACACCTCTAATCACTTCAAATCTATCTTTCTGTAGTTAATAGACTTACTTAAATGTTTTATATTTACTAGTGAGTGTCCAAAGAGCTTGGGAAAGTTGCTCAGATTATAAAGTCTGGCGTATGGCCACTTTCTTTGGAGGAAGCGGTGCACTAATTAATGAGCTTGCACAGTTCAAGAGACGTTCTTGAGCAGTGGAAGACGGTACATTTCTGAGGTGCAAGGCTGAGGGCTGGGGAGATGTGCTGGTGTCTCTCTCCGTGTAATTCATGAGTGGCTTAGCGAACATTCATGCAACTAGGCTGGGTGTGTCACTGCAGGTTGTTGGCTGAGTGATCGCAGCACCTGGAGGACTTTTGCTGCTTGTCGCTAGCACAGCATTGTAAGAGACAGCCCAGGCTGGAGAGTTAAAGGGACAATTTTCACTGAATATCAGAACTCCCATAGCGGATCAGACCAATAGTTTGTGTAGTCCAGTATCCTTCTTCTGGCAGCAGCCAGTGTCAGGGGCTTCTGAGGAAATGAGCAGAACAGGCAATCAGTGAGTGAACCATCCCATCGTCCACTCCCAGCATCTGGCGGTCAGAGGTTCAGGGACACAGAGAACATGGGGAAGCATCCCTGATTATCTCAGTTAATAGCTGATGCACTTATCCGGAGGAACTGATCTAATTTCTTTGTTGAACTCATTTATTGCTTTGGCCTTCAAAACATAACAAACACACATCTACAACCCCAAGAGGGCTTGACAACCACAAGAATCTAAAAACAGGAGTTATACACCCTGAAGTCAAGAAATGTGAATAAAGACATGATATTGTGTTCTTATGGGCCTCTTTGTTCCTGAGCCTTTAGGGTGCAGTAAGGCCTCTTCCACAAAAGCTGGAGCCTAAACACCTGAATGAATCTTGGTCTCCCCTCACCCAAACATTTCATAGACCTAAGGCCATAGCTACACTACAAGCCTATGTTAACTCTCGTTACGTCAGCATAGACTCGCAGCGGTCACTGTGTCACTTGTGTGACTGACTTCCTTGTGCTATTGTAATAAATAAAGAGATCACACCCTCCTTGAAGTATGTTGAAGGGAAACCCTAAGGAAATTAAGAGTTTAAATTATCCTCCACGTGTCCCGTGTCCCACTAAACTGAATCCAACCCACAGGTCACTTGGGCAGAAGTATCAGTGCCAGGATGCTCCATTGTTAGCACAGTAAATGAAGCTGCAAAATAAATGATGTTTAAATGACCTCACTCTATATTTTGCAACCCTGTATGAAGAGGTAATAGATACAGACATACACCAGGCAGGGTCGTTTGGAGGCCAAAGACTTTATGCTTCCATCCCATGCCACTGTCAAGTTTTAGCAAATTAGGACAAGTCAGCAAATAAGAACATGTCAGGTATCAGTAACTGCTACAGGTAGCAAATTCCTATAGGTAGCAGTTTTTGGCACTACTCCTGTGCAGCTCTGCTCCCCGGTTCTTCTTGGGCTCCTGCTCCCACCTTAGCTCGGCCCCACTCTGGCCCAGGTAGTTCCAGCTCACATGGAGGATGGGACCCCCTGGCCTGGTGACTCCCTCATTAGACTGCCTGGCCTGTCAGTCCAGCTAACTTGGAGCTTTGGCCTCTTTGCATTGCCCCTGGTGACTGTCAGTCTCAGGGTCCTGATTTCCCATTGACCGTTCCCCCTTCTATTGGTACTGGGAACTAGCCAACAAAAAAACCTCACTAAGATTTAGTATGGGGCCAACAGCCCCCTGACACAAGCCAGCCCCATGAGGGTCACCGACGTCCAGCAAAAGCAGTATAAACTGGTCCCCGGTGTAATGGTCAGCACTCAGGACTCTGAATCCTAAAATCTGAGTTCAAATCTCAGTGGGACCTTGTGTTGGTTTGGGGTAAAGCCCTGGAGCTTGCAGTGCTCACCTTCCCTGTCTCCACTTGTACAAGAGCGAGTTGTTTCTCTCCTGGGGTGACTCATGCCCACTTGGTCCAGGTCTTTGGTCGGGATGGCTGCAGTTGGTTGGGGATCTTGAACTGCTACCAATGCCTGCAGTCCTGTGGTTTGACCTGGTAGTTGGGATTCTTGGTGCTTCACCTGATGCCTACAAGTTTAGCCCTTGTGCTTGCTGCCACACATTTCCTCTTGCCCACATGGAGCTTGAAGAAAGGAGTGGCAGGGCCAGGCTTCATAGTCAGGGCTACGCAGGAAGGAGGAAAAGTCCCAGGCTGGAGCCCAGCACACCTTTCCTCCTCTGGGCACCTAGAGCAGAGGCAGCTGGTGCTGACAGCTCCAAGGGAAGGCTTAAAAGCCACAGAGGAACTGAAGGTGGGGCAAGAGGAGGGGAGGACCATGCCTATGTGTGGCCAGCAGACAGCCACAAAGACACTTGGCCGGTCTGCTCCCAGCCACCTGGCATGCCAAATACCCACTGAAGACCACCCACAGACCAGCATGTGGGGCAGCTGCTGTCGCTCTGCGGCCAGTATCAGAAGATGGTAGGAAAGCAGGGCCAGCCCCCCTGGTGGGGCCTCTGACTGTTCCCACTCAAGGTGCTCAGTTTTGCAGTGGAGCAGGAGATTTTTCCCCAAGAGGCTTTTCCCCAGCTGGTGGTGTGGAGGAAAAACACAGTAGACCTAAGTAGGCCCAAAACTTTGGTCAAGCTAACTGTGTATATGAAGCCTAAGAAGAGAGTAAGAAAAATTCCATTGTGGGACAATTGCAGCAGCACAGCTTAAGAAATGTAACCCTAACAGCTAGAAATTAGGAAAGACCGTTAATCGCAAAAGAACAACCTGTCAATAACAGGAAAAGCTTGTTTTGTTATATTCCAAATAAGGCAAAACTACTGTTAAGGCTTGCATACATGCCAAATAAGGGAAAGCTCCATTGGTGGAAGTGTGTTTGGCCAATTGTGGTTTTCAACTACATAAACTCCTGTATTTTCTGTTTACGCCAGAGCAGCTCCAGCTGACTCTCCCTGTATGAGCATGCTTGAATAAAGCTGGCCTCGGGCTTGTTCTGAACCAAACACGAGTGGTTAATTTTCCACCACAGTGAACAGAGAAAGCAGAGAAACACCGGCTCCCAGGCGCTATTTAGCCCCCTCAAGCACAGGGACAGCGCACATTTGGAGGAGGGAAACTGCTCTACACGCTAGCCTGGGCTGCAGCCCATTTTATTTGGCAAGTCAGGAATGGCAAAGGCTAGACTGGACGCACCTGGGCTCACGCTCTAACCCTTGTGATGCCCAAACCCAACTCCTTCCCGGGGGTCTAGCTGAAGCCAGAGCATTGGCCTGAGCAGCCAAGAAGAGGTTCCAGCCCTGAAGAAAGCAGGACTTTCAACCAAAGCAAGCACAGCCACAAGGAGAGTCAAATCCTGAATCATCTGATCCACAGGGAGATGCCTTATCCATCTGACCACATGATGAGGGAGTCTAAGCACTTCTTTAGAAAAGGCGGACACTGTGTTTCTCAGGTCATCTAGAGAGGGGCAGAGACGCTCTGGGCACAAGAAATTGAGTTCCCAGCAAGATGTGAGACTTAATTCTATGGAGCCAGGTGCAGGACTTGGGCAGGGAGGCTTAGGCTGGGGGATTGGGATGCAGCGGATGGGCTGGCTGTCTAGGGGAGGAGATTTAGTCACACTGAGGCACAAGAG